>NC_057795.1:273968049-273972331 GCF_018294505.1 Triticum aestivum | reverse complement strand
TTAAGCGCTTCGACCAAGAAGGGAAGCAGCTGGGTGGGGCCGTCCTTGGCCCCGGCCAGTGGCTTCTCCAAGCCACCATCGTAAAGCGTCTTCAGCGCCTTGCGAGATCTCACCTAAAGATCTGCGAAGGCCACGCAATCCTCATCTAGGACCTTCGTGTTGGCGTCCAGCTCGGCCCTTTCCATCTTCAGCTTCTGCTCCAGTGTCTTCAGTCGGCTGCATTCAGCGGACAGCTCGGCGTCGCGGTCCCCGATGGTGTCCTCCCGAGCCTTCATCTCCTCCTCCCTTGCCTGGCGGTCGCGAGCCTCTTTGGCAAGCTCATATCGCGCAAGCCCTGCAACTCGTCCTCCAGCACCTTGCAACGGTCCCAGGAGACTGTGGCATCCTTCAGCGCCGCATCGCGGGCGGCTGCAGCCTGTGTGGCGGTTTGCTTCTTCTCCTCAGAAGCTACCGTAGCCCGGCTCAACGCCGCTCGGATAGAGGCATCAGAGTGAGCCCATCCAGAGACCAGCTCCAGGCGCTCGGCTACCAGGTGGGAGTTGGCGCCCTAAAGGTCTACTCTCAGCTGGCCCAGCTCAGCAACGGCATGATCCAAGACGGCGGAAGAGGCAGAGGAGTCCGGAACCAGTGGTGGAGGAGGAGAAGGCGGCATCATGATCACAACTTGAGAGACCAGGAGCTCCTGAGTCTTGTCCGGCTCAGCAACTGTATCAGGCACCGGTGCCTCCAGAGTCAGCAAGGCCACGGGGGCTGGCACCCTACCAGTGTGCTCCTCCTGGCCTCGCGAGGATGATCGGGCAGGGGAAATGCGAGCTCCACCGCCTCCCCTTCCCACAGCCGAAGGCACGGCCGCACCAGACGAGCCTGCCCCAGGCAGAGTCACCGTGTCCTCTTTCAGCTTCTTCGCCGCAAGCGGCGGCCTGACCAAGCCATGGAGAACGTCAAGCCCTAGCAGCAAAAAGAAGAAAAAGACGGAGTTCGAGCACTCACTGGTCAATCACGGCATAGGTCGGCGGCCGCTTGCTGAGCTTAAAGCCCGTAAGACTCTTGGTCCACGGTGCAGCCTCAAGAGGTCTAGGAGCGGAGGAAGGTGTACCACAGGGCCTAGAGCTGGCCTCGGGCGGTGCCTGAGCCGGAGTAGCCCCTCGGGTGATCAGCCCCGACCTGTCTTTCTTCGCGATCACGGGCGGGTCCTTTGCCTCTCGCCTGGCATCAGCCTCATCATCATCCGGCAGGGTGCGGAGGATGCTGGCCCTGCACCGGGGGGAGGTCTCCCCCGTCCCCTCAGTAGTCGCCTCCGAGTCATGCTCCTCTTCTTATTCGTCTTCCTTTCCTCCCTCACGGGATTCCTCAGAAGACTCCTCCACCGGTGTAACGCCCTCGATGCGGCTATAGCTCCCACGTGTCGAGGCACGACTTTGAGGCATAACCGCATTGAAAGCAATGTCGCAAGTCAGGCAATCATTACAACATCCCATGTAATAAATATAATAAAAGGGGAAGAAGACATAGTTGGCTTACACTCGCCACGTCACATCAGAGTACATAAATAACATCCATCAAACAAACACTCATGGCCCGACTACGGCGCCAAAATAGAAAAGACCCCCAACATGCGACAAGGTCCTGAATCGATAACCCCAACTAGGCACCACTACTGATCATCTGGAAAGGACACGTAGTATCGCTGAGAGTCCTCGTCGAACTCCCACCTGAGCTCGTAATCGTCAACTGGAGCGGAATCACCTGGACCTGCATCTGGAGTTGTAGTATCTGTGAGCCACAGGGACTCGGCAATCTCACACCCACGCGATCAAGACTATTTAAGCTCATAGGAATGGGTAAGGCAAATATAAGTGGAGCTGCAGCAAGCGACTAGTATATGTGGTGGCTAACTTATGCGCAAAAGAGAGCGAGAAGAGAAGGCGAAGCACGAGCGAGAAGCTAAAGGAACATCCTGCGCAAGCATAACTCCAACACCGTGTCCACTTCCCGGACTCCGCCGAGAAGGGGCCATCACGGTAACACACACGGTTGATTCATTTTAATTAAGTTTAGTTCAAGTCATCTACAACCGGACATTAACAAATTCCCATCTGCCCATAACCGCGGGCACGGCTTTCGAAAGATCAATCCCTGCAGGGGGGGTCCCAACTTAGCCCATAACAAGCTCTCACGGTCAACGAAGGAATAGACCTCCACCCAAGACACACCGATCAGACTCGGTATCTCGGTACAACAAGATAATTCGACAGGTTAAAACAAGTCCAGCAACACCGCCCGAATGTGCCGACAAATCCCGATAGGAGCTGCACATATCTCTTTCTCAGGGCACACTCAGATGAGCAATCCGTACAGCTAAAACCAAACCTTGAGTTTCCCCGAGGTGGCACTGCACAGGGCTCTAGTTCGGACCAACACTCAGAGGAGCACTGGCCCGTGGGGGGCTAAAATAAGATGACCCTCGGGCTCCGGAAACCCAAGGGAAAAAGAGGCTAGGTGGCAAATGGTAAAACCAATGTTGGGCATTGCTGGAAAAGCTTTAATCAAGGCGAACTATCAAGGGGTTCCCATTATAGCCCAACCGCGTAAGGGACGCACAATCCGGGAACATAACACCGATATGACGGAAACTAGGGCGGCAAGAGTGGAACAAAACACTAGGCGAGAGGCCCAGCCTTCCACCCTTTACCAAGTATATAGATGCATTAAGATAACATAGCAATATAATGATATCCCAACAAGAATATAAATGTTCCAACAAGGAACGGCTCCAATCTTCACCTGCAACTAACAACGCTATAAGAAGGGCTGAGCAAAGCGGTAACATAGCCAATCAACGGTTTGCTAGGACAATGGTGGGTTAGAGGTTTAACATGGCAATTGGGAGGCTGACAAGCAAAAAGGTAGGCATCGTAGCAGTGGCAAAGCAAAAGAGCGAGCAGACTAGCATAGCAAAGATAGTAGTGATTTCGAGGGTATGATCATCTTGCCTGCACAGTTGTCAGAGTTGACTGGATCCTCACAAGCAAACTCAACGGGCTCCTCGGTAGCAAACTCGTCTCCCGGCTCTACCCAACAAGACAAACAAGCAACAAGGATACAATCAACCACGGGCAAGAACAAGCAATACGATGAAATGACGATATGCTATGCGGGATGCGATGCGGGATGCAAGATGCAAGATATGACAGGAAATGCATGAACCTGGCATCAACTTGGAAAACCAAGTGTGCCACTGGATAGAGGGGATGAAATCGCTTGAAAACGATATAAAGATCATTGGAATCGGAGTTACGGTTTGGAAATGGCAAGCGTTTTAAGATACGACACCGGTATGCGACTTACAGCAAGTAGGCATCTAAATGCAACGGAATGAACATGCTACAGCCACCAAACATGAAAACAAAATACATGGCAGTGAAGTACACAAGATGGTCGACAAAACACTAGCACTGAGCCACAGGCAAATTCATCCATTAAGAGGTTCAAACAAGCATGGCTAAAACGCAAATGCAAAACAGATTTCAGACTTAGTGAAATTAACACTAGTCTGAAATTTCAGATCACGAAGCCCTCTTCGGAGCAGCAAAACAACATGATAGAAAACCTGAACATGACAAGTAAGAACATGGCATGGACCTACTCAACAAGCTTAATAAAACACCCAAAGTGACCTGGGGCCAAAAGGGTTCACAATGTACTCTACCGAGCTCACGAACATCGCTCGAACACAATCAGTTTTCAGACTTAGTGAAAACTGAGACATACTGAAATTTAACTCACGAAGGCATGTAAACGAGCTCGATGCATTCACTACGGTGCAAGTCATGGCAAGGGAAGCATATAACCAGCAAGAAGGCACAAAGTGCTAGCTACACATGGCAAGAACGAAGGCATAGCATGCATGGAACACTAACGGTAGCATCGGCGAAATCGCAAACAAGTTGACGATCTGCCCAGATTAACAACGAAGCAAAAGTTGAGCTCGATTGAGTCAACCTAGAGCACTCCACAAATGCCAACAAAGACATGGATGGATAGAGCATGACATAAATATCAAAACTCCCTTACTGATCATCCTCAAAAGAGGCACGGATCACTAGGAAACAAGCTGGACATATGGCATCATGAACTAAAATATCCCAGACTTAGTGAAAATCACTAAGTCCCTGAAATCTGCAATCTCAGGTACCTCTCTTCGCAAGCTTGCACAAGACAACACACACATCCTAAAAATGCATGGGTGGCACCTCTGGAAAGAAGACAAAATGCTTCACAA
>NC_057795.1:273966447-273967192 GCF_018294505.1 Triticum aestivum | reverse complement strand
AGGGCCCTTCGTGGGCCTGGCGGGCCCCGGGCGTCGGCGGTGAACTGGGGACCCGAGGCGCCACTTGGCGGCTCGCGGTTGGCTGGCGGCGGCGGGGCGGACGGTGTCCGGTCCGATCCGGACACGTCCGTCGGCGGCGGAGGAAGGAAATCTTTTTTTTTTTTGGGTTTCGGGGAGAGGGAGAGATCCGAAAACGGAGGGGTGTATATATAGGCATAGAGGGAGCTAGGAGAGTCCAAATGAGGTGCGGTTTTCGCCCACACGATCGTGATCGAACGCTCTAGGACATGGAGCAGAGTTTGGTGGGTTTTGGGCCAAATTTGGGGGGTGTTGGGCTGCAACACATAAGAGGCCTTTTCGGTCCCTCGGTTAACCGTTGGAGTATCAAACGAAGTCCAAACGACCCGAAACTTGACAGGCGGTCTACCGGTAGTAAACCAAGACCGCTTGGCAAGACTCGGTCCAATCCGGAAATGTTTAAACCCCACACAAGAAAGAAAGGTAGAAATGACCACCGGAGGAGAACGAAACGCCGGAATGCAAAACGGACAACGGGGAAAATGCTCGAATGCATGAGGTGAACATGTATGCAAATGCAATGCACGTGATGACCTGATATGAGATGCATGAAAACGAAAACAACACACACGAAGACAAAGACCCAAACCCGAGAAATAAATATAACTTAGCGCCGGAGACGGCAAGAGTTGGATACAAATATGGAAAGTATAACTGGGGCGTTACA
>NC_057795.1:273943064-273966285 GCF_018294505.1 Triticum aestivum | reverse complement strand
GGGTTTCGGGGAGAGGGAGAGATCCGAAAACGGAGGGGTGTATATATAGGCATAGAGGGAGCTAGGAGAGTCCAAATGAGGTGCGGTTTTCGCCCACACGATCGTGATCGAACGCTCTAGGACATGGAGCAGAGTTTGGTGGGTTTTGGGCCAAATTTGGGGGGTGTTGGGCTGCAACACACAAGAGGCCTTTTCGGTCCCTCGGTTAACCGTTGGGGTATCAAACGAAGTCCAAATGACCCGAAACTTGACAGGCGGTCTACCGGTAGTAAACCAAGACCGCTTGGCAAGACTCGGTCCAATCCGGAAATGTTTAAACCCCACACAAGAAAGAAAGGTAGAAATGACCACCGGAGGAGAACGAAACGCCGGAATGCAAAACGGACAACGGGGAAAATGCTCGAATGCATGAGGTGAACATGTATGCAAATGCAATGCACGTGATGACCTGATATGAGATGCATGAAAACGAAAACAACACACACGAAGACAAAGACCCAAACCCGAGAAATAAATATAACTTAGCGCCGGAGACGGCAAGAGTTGGATACAAATATGGAAAGTATAACTGGGGCGTTACACTATGACAGATGATAAACTAGAGGGGACAGAGTTGCGGCACATGGCTTGGTGTTTCTTGATGTGTCTTTGGTGCTAGCCCTGCCACTCTATTTATATGTTGATCCTTGGGGTCGAAACTGGGAGTAAAAGCCTCCACAAAGTCGGTTTCACCCGAAAGGCAAGAGTCCTTCTTGGACTCCAGGGCCAGACGCCAGGGTTCCCGGCATCTGGACCCAGACGCCCGGGACCCTGGCGTCTAGCCCCTGGACTCCGCAAAACTTTCTTTTGCATTTTCCAAAAACCTTGTGGGCTTTCCTCTTTGTCCCAAATAACGTGTGCTCGTACCCAAACATTTCAGGAAACATCCGGAACCCCTTCCGGTGAATTCCAGAATCCTTCCGGAGACCAAACAACATTATTCCATATATTAAACTTCATCTTCGGACCATTCCGGAGTTCCTCATCATGTTCGTGATCTCATTTGGGACTCCGAACAACATTCGGTTACCAAACTACATAACTCATATAATACTATATCATCAACGAACGTTAAGCGTGCGGACCCTACGGGTTCGAGAACTATGTAGACATGACTGAGATATCTCTCTGGTCAATAACCAATAGCGGAACCTGGATGTGCATATTGGCTCCTACATATTCTACGAAGATCTTTATCGGTCAAACCGCATAACAACATACGTTGTTCCCTTTGTCATCGGTATGTTACTTGCCCGAGATTCGATCGTCGGTATCTCAATACCTAGTTCAATCTCGTTACCGGCAAGTCTCTTTACTCGTTACGTAATGCATCATTCCGTAACTAACTCATTAGCTACATTGCTTGCAAGGCTTATAGTGATGCGCATTACCGAGAGGGCCCAGAGATACCTCTTTGACAATCGGAGTGACAAAACCTAATCTTGAAATACGCCAACTCAACATGTACCTTTGGAGACACCTGTAGAGCTCCTTTATAATTACCCAGTTACGTTGTGACGTTTGGTAGCAGACAAAGTGTTCCTTCGGTAAACGGGAGTTGCATAATCTCATAGTTGTAGGAACATGTATAAGTCATGAAGAAAGCAATAGCAACATACTAAACGATCAAGTGCTAAGCTAACGGAATGGGTCATGTCAATCACATCATTCTCCTAATGATGTGATCCCATTAATCAAATGACAACTTATGTCTATGGTTAGGAAACATAACCATCTTTGATTAATGAGCTAGTCAAGTAGAGGTATACTAGTGACGTTAAGTTTGTCTATGTATTCACACATGTATCATGTTTCCGGTTAATACAATTCTAGCATGAATAATAAACATTTATCATGATATGAGGAAATAAATAATAACTTTATTATTGCCTCTAGGGCATATTTCCTTCAGTCTCCCACTTGCGCTAGAGTCAATAATCTAGATTACACAGTAATGATTCTAACACCAATGGAGTCTTGGTGTTGATCATGTTTTGTTTGTGGAAGAGGCTTAGTCAACGGGTCTGCAACATTCAGATCCGTATGTATGTTGCAAGTCTCTATGTCTCCTACCTGGACTTGGTCCTGGATGGAATTGAAGCATCTCTTAATGTGCTTGGTCCTCTTGTGAAATCTGGATTCCTTTGCCAAGGTGATTGCACCAGTATTGTCATAGAAGATCTTCATTGGTCCCGATGCACTAGGTATGACACCTAGATCGAAAATGAACTCTTTCATCCAGACTCCTTCATTTGCTGCTTCCGAAGCAGCTATGTACTCCGCTTCGCATGTAGATCCCGCCACGACGCTTTGTTTAGAACTGCACCAACTGACAGCTCCACCGTTCAATATAAACACGTATCCGGTTTGCGATTTAGAATCGTCCGGATCAGTGTGAAAGCTTGCATCGACGTAACCTTTTACGACTAGCTCTTTGTCACCTCCATAAACGAGAAACATATCCTTAGTCCTTTTCAGGTATTTCAAGATATTCTTGACCGCTGTCCAGTGATCCACTCCTGGATTACTATGGTACCTCCCTGCTAAACTTATTGCTAACCATACATCAGGTCTGGTACACAACATTGCATACATGATAGAGCCTATGGCTGAAGCATAGGGAACATCTTTCATTTTCTCTCTATCTTCTGCTGTGGTCGGGCATTGAGTCTGACTCAACTTCACACCTTGTAATATAGGCAAGAACCATTTCTTTGCCCAATCCATTTTGAACTTTTTCAAAACTTTATCAAGGTATGTGCTTTGTGAAAGTCCAATTAAGTGTCTTGATCTATATCTATAGATCTTGATGCCCAATATGTAAGCAGCTTCACCGAGGTCTTTCATCAAAAAACTTTTATTCAAGTATCCCTTTATGCTATCCAGAAATTCTATATCATTTCCAATTAACAATATGTCATCTACATATAATATCAAAAATGCTACAGAGCTTCCACTCACTTTCCTGTAAATACATGCTTCTCCAAAAGTTTGTATAAAACCATATGCTTTGATCACACTATCAAAGCGTCTATTCCAACTCCGAGAGGCTTGCACCAGTCCATAAATGGATCGCTGGAGCTTGCACACTTTGTTAGCACCTTTTCGATCGACAAAACTTTTCAGTTGAATCATATACAACTCTTCTTATAGAAATCCATTCAGGAATGCAGTATTGACATGCATTTGCCATATTTCATAATCATAAAATGCGGCAATTGCTAACATGGTTCGGACAGACTTAAGCATCGCTACGGGTGAGAAAGTCTCATCGTAGTCAACCCCTTGAACTTGTCGAAAACCTTTCGCAACAAGTCAAGCTTTGTAGACAGTTACATTACCATCAGTGCCAGTCTTCTTCTTGAAGATCCATTTATTCTAGATGGCTTGTCGATCATCGGGCAAGTCAACCAAAGTCCATACTTTGTTCTCATACATGGATCCCATCTCAGATTTCATGGCCTCAAGCCATTTTGCGGAATCTGTGCTCATCATCGCTTCCTCATAGTTCGTAGGTTCGCCATGGTCAAGTAACATGACTTCCAGAATAGGATTACCATACCACTATGGTGCGGACCTTACTCTGGTTGGCCTACGAGGTTCGGTAGTAACTTGATCTGAAGTTTCATGATCATTATCATTAGCTTCCTCACTAATTGGTGTAGTTATCACAGGAACCGGTTCTTGTGATGGACTACTTTCCAATAAGGGAGCAGGTACAGTTACCTCATCAAGTTCTACTTTCCTCCCACTCACTTCTTTCAAGAGAAACTCCTTCTCTAGAAAGGATCCGAATTTAGCAACAAAAATCTTGCCCTCAGATCTGTGATAGAAGGTGTACCCAATAGTCTCTTTTGGGTATCCTATGAAGACACATTTCTCCGATTAGGGTTCGAGCTTATCTGGTTGAAGTTTCTTCACATAAGCATCGCAGCCCCAAACTTTCAGAAACGACAACTTTGGTTTCTTGCCAAACCATAGTTCATAAGGCGTCGTCTCAACGGATTTTGATGGTGCCCTATTTAACGTCAATGCGGCCGTCTCTAAAGCATAACCCCAAAACGATAGCGGTAAATCAGTAAGAGACATCATAGATCACACCATATCTAGTAAAGTACGATTACGACGTTCGGACACACCATTTCGTTGTGGTGTTTCGGGTGGCATGAGTTCCGAAACTATTCCGCATTGCTTCAAATGTAAACCAAACTCATAACTCAAATATTCTCCTCCACGATCAGATCGTAGAAATTTTATTTTCTTGTTATGATGATTTTCCACTTCACTCTGAAATTCTTTGAACTTTTCAAATGTTTTAGACTTGTGTTTCATCAAGTAGATATACCCATATCTGCTAAAATCATCTGTGAAGGTGAGAAAATAACGATACCCGCCGCAAGCCTCAATATTCATTGGACCACATACATCAGTATGTATGATTTCCAACAAATCAGTTGCTCGCTCCATAGTTCCGGAGAACGGCGTTTTAGTCATCTTGCCCATGAGGCACGGTTCGCAAGTACCAAGTGATTCATAATCAAGTGATTACAGAAGTCCATCAGTATGGAGTTTCTTCATGCGCTTTACACCAATATGACCCAAATGGCAGTGCCACAAATAAGTTGCGCTATCATTATCAACTCTGCATCTTTTGGCTTCAAAATTATGAATATGTGTATCACTACTATCGAGATTTAATAAAAATAGACCACTCTTCAAGGGTGCATGACCATAAAAGATATTACTCATATAAATAGAACAACCATTATTCTCTGATTTAAATGAATAACCGCCTCGCATCAAATAAGATACAGATATAATGTCCATGCTCAACGCTGGCACCAAATAACAATTATTCAGGTCTAAAACTAATCCTGATGGTAGATGTAGAGGTAGCATTCCGACCGCGATCACATCGACTTTGGAACCATTTCCTACGCGCATCGTCACCTCGTCCTTAGCCAATCTTTGCTTAATCCGTAGTCCCTATTTCAAGTTGCAAATATTAGCAACAGAACCAGTATCAAATACCCAGGTGCTACTGCGAGCATTAGTAAGGTACACATCAATAACATGTATATCACATATACCTTTGTTCACCTTGCCATCCTTCTTATCCGCCAAATACTTGGGGCAGTTCCGCTTCCAGTGTCCAGTCTGCTTGCAGTAGAAGCACTTAGTCTCAGGCTTAGGTCCAGATTTGGGTTTCTTCTCTTGAGCAGCAACTTTCTTGCTGTTCTTCTTGAAGTTCCCCTTCTTCTTCCCTTTACCCTTTTTCTTGAAACTGGTGGTCTTATTGACCATCAACACTTGATGCTCCTTCTTGATTTCTACCTCCGCAGCCTTTAGCATTGCGAAGAGCTCGGGAATAGTCTTGTCCATCCCTTGCATATTATAGTTCATCACGAAGCTCTTGTAGCTTGGTGGCAGTGATTGAAGAATTCTGTCAATGAAACTATAATCAGGAAGATTAACTCCCAGTTGAATCAAGTGATTATTCTACCCAGACATTTTGAGTATATGTTCACTGACAGAACTATTCTCCTCCATCTTACAGCTATAGAACTTATTGGAGACTTCATATCTCTTTATCTGGGCATTTGCTTGAAATATTAACTTCAACTCCTGGAACATCTCATATGCTCCATGACGTTCAAAACGTCGTTGAAGTCCCGGTTCTAAGCCGTAAAGCATGGCACACTGAACTATCGAGTAGTCATCAGTTTTGCTCTGCCATACGTTCTTAACGTCATCAGTTGCATCTGCAGCAGGCCTGGCACCCAGCGGTGCTTCCAGGACGTAATTCTTCTGTGCAGCAATGAGGATAATCCTCAAGTTACGTACCCAGTCCGTGTAATTGCTACCATCATCTTTCAACTTAGCTTTCTCAAGGAACGCATTAAAATTCAACGGAACAACAGCATGAGCCATCTATCTACAACAAACATAGACAAGCAAAATACTATCAGGTACTAAGTTTTTAAGTTCAATTAATCATATTACTTAAGAACTCCCACTTAGACAGACATCTCTCTAGTCATCTAAGTGATCACGTGATCCAAATCAACTAAACCATGTCCGATCATCACGTGAGATGGAGTAGTTTTCAATGGTGAACATCACTATGTTGATCATATCTACTATATGATTCACGTTCGACCTTTCAGTCTCCGTGTTCTGAGGCCATATCTGTATATGCTAGGCTCGTCAAGTTTAACTTGAGTATTCCGCGTGTGCATTTGTTTTACACCCGTTGTATTTGAATGTAGAGCCTATCACACCCGATCATCACGTGGTGTCTCAGCACGAAGAACTTTCGCAACGGTGCATACTCAGGGAGAACACTTCTTGATAATTAGTGAGAGATCATCTTAAAATGCTACCTTCAAACAAATCAAGATAAGATGCATAAAGGATAAACATCACATGCAATCAATATAAGTGATATGATATGGCCATCATCATCTTGTGCTTGTGATCTCCATCTCCGAAGCACAGTCATGATCACCATCGTCACCGGCGCGACACCTTGATCTCCATCGGAGCATCGTTGTCGTTTACGCCATCTATTGCTTCTACGACTATCGCTACCGCTTAGTGATAAAGTAAAGCAATTACAGGGCATTTGCATTTCATACAATAAAGCGACAACCATATGGCTCCTGCCAGTTGCCGATAACTTCGGTTACAAAACATGATCATCTCATACAATAAAATATAGCATCACGTCTTGACCATATCACATCACAACATGCCACGCAAAAACAAGTTAGACATCCTCTACTTTGTTGTTGCAAATTTTACGTGGCTGCTAAGGGCTGAGCAAGAACCATTCTTACCTACGCATCAAAACCACAACGATAGTTCGTCAAGTTAGTGTTGTTTTAACCTTCACAAGGACCGGGCGTAGCCACACTCGGTTCAACTAAAGTTGGAAGAACAGACACCCGCCAGCCACCTGTGTGCAAAGCACGTCGGTAGAACAAGTCTCGCGTAAGCGTACATGTAATGTAGGTCCGGGCCGCTTCATATAACAGTACCGCCGAACCAAAATATGACATGCTGGTAAGCAGTATGACTTGTATCGCCCACAACTCACTTGTGTTCTACTCATGCATATAACATCTACGCATAAAACCTGGCTCAGATGCCACTGTTGGGGAACTTAGTAATTTCAAAAAATACCTACGCACACGCAAGATCATGGTGATGCATAACAACTGGAGGGGGAGTGTATCTTCATACCCTTGAAGATCGCTAAGCGGAAGCGTTTATCAACGCGGTTGATGTAGTCGTACACCTTCACGATCCGACCGATCCAAGTACCGAACGCACGACACCTCCGAGTTCTGCACACGTTCAGCTCGATGACGTCCTCGCCTTCTCGATCCAGCAAGATGGGCGAAGTAGTAGATGAGTTCTGGCAGCACGACGGCGTGGTGACAGTGTTGGTGAGGAACAATCTCCGCAGGGCTTCGCCTAAGCACTACAGAAACTATGACGGAGGATAAACTAGAGGGGATGGGGTTGCCTGCACATGGCTTGGTGTTTCTTGATGTGTCTTTGGTGCTAGCCCTGCCCCTCTATTTATATGTTGAGCCTTGGGGTCGAAACTTGGAGTAAAAGCCTCTACAAAGTTGGTTTCACCCGAAAGGCAAGAGTCCTTCTCGGACTCCAGGGCCAGACGCCAGGGTTCCCGGTGTCTGGACCCAGACGCCAGGGACCCTGGCGTCTGGCCCCTAGAGTCCACAAAACTTTCTTTTGCCCATTCCAAAAACCTTGTGGGCTTTCCCTTTGGCCCAAATAACGTGTTCTTGTACCCAAACATTTCGGGAAACATCCGGAACCCCTTCCGGTGAATTCCGGAACCCTTCCGGAGACCAAACAACATTATTCCATATATTAAACCTCATCTCCGGACCATTCCGGAGTTCGTCGTCATGTTTGTGATCTCATTCAGGACTCCGAACAAGATTCGGTTACCAACATACATAACTCATATAATACTATATCGTCAACAAACGTTAAGCGTGGGGACCCTATGGGTTCGAGAACTATATAGACATGACCGAGACATCTCTCTGGTCAATAACCAATAGCGGAACCTAGATGCCCATATTGGGTCCTACATATTCTACGAATATCTTTATCGGTCAAACCGCATAACAACATACGTTCTTCCCTTTGTCATCGGTATGTTACTTGCCCGAGATTCGATCGTCGGTATCTCAATACCTAGTTCAATCTCGTTACCGACAAGTCTCTTTACTCGTTACGTAATGCATCATTCCATAACTAACTAATTAGCTACATTGATTTCAAGGCTTATAGTGATGTGCATTACCGAGAGGGCCCAGAGATACCTCTCTGACAATCGGAGTGACTAAACCTAATCTCGAAATATGCCAACTCAACATGTACCTTTGGAGACACCTGTAGAGCTCCTTTATAATCACCCAGTTAAGTTGTGATGTTTGGTAGAACACAAAGTGTTCCTCCGGTAAACGGGAGTTGCATAATCTCATAGTTGTAGGAACATGTATAAGTCATGAAGAAAGCAATAGCAACATACTAAACGATCAAGTGCTAAGCTAACGGAATGGGTCATGTCAATCACATCATTCTCCTAATGATGTGATCCCATTAATCAAATGACAACTTATGTCTATGGTTAGGAAACATAACCATCTTTGATTAATGAGCTAGGCAAGTAGAGGCATACTAGTGACATTAAGTTTGTCTATGTATTCACACATGTATCATGTTTCCGGTTAATACAATTCTAGCATGAATAATAAACATTTATCATGATATGAGGAAATAAATAATAACTTTATTATTACCTCTAGGGCATATTTCCTTAAATTCCTACAATAATTTTTATGGTAATTTTAATAAGATGCCCTCCGATTTGAGAATAGTGTGAAAGAATTTATGATCTCTCAAAAGAATTTTAATGCCTTGCTTGAAGAAAAATTGCTCAAAGTTGATGATTTGGCTAGGAACGTTGATAGACTCTCGCTTGATGTTGATTCTTTGAAACTTAGATCTACTCCTCCTAAGCACGATATCAATGAGTCTCTCAAAGCTATGAGAATTTCCATTGATGAGTGCAAGGAAATAACCGCTAGATTGCGTGCTAAGAAAGATTGCTTTATAAAGGCGTGTTCTTCTAGTTTCCATGAAAATAATGATGAAGATCTTAAAGTTATTGATGTATCCCCTATTAGAACTTTGTTTTGCAATATGAATCTTAATAATGATGGGACTGGAGATGAGTCAACTTTAGTTAAAAGGCGTCCCAATGATTCGGAGTTTTTAGATCTTGATGCTAAATTTGGTAAAAGTGGGATTGGAGAGGTCAAGACTTTAAATAGCATTCAACCCACTATCTTGGATTTCAAGGAATTTAATTATGATAATTGTTCTTTAGAAGATTGTATTTCCTTGTTGCAATCCTTTGTGAATTCTCCTCATGCTTATAGTCAAAATAAAGCTTTTACCAAACATATCGTTGATGCCTTGATGCAATCTTTTGATGAAAAACTTAATTTGGAAGTTTCTATACCTAGAAAACTTTATGATGAGTGGGAACCTACTATAAAGATTAAAATTAAATATCATGAGTGTTATGCTTTATGTGATTTGGGTGCTAGTGTTTCCATGATTTCAAAAAAGTTTATATGATATTCTAGGTTTCCATGATCTTGATGATTGCTCTTTAAATTTGCAGCTTGCGGATTCCACCATTAAAAAGCCAATGGGAAGGATCAATTATGTTCTCATTGTTGCAAATATAAATTTGGTGCCCGTAGATTTTATCGTTCTTGATATAGATTGCAATCTTTCTTGCCCTATTATTCTTGGTAGACCTTTCCGTAGAACGATTGGTGCGATTATTGATATGAAGGAAGGGAATAATAGATTCCAATTTCCATAGAGCAAAGGCATGGATCACTTTCCAATAAAGAAAGTTAAATTACCTTATGAATCTATCATGCGAGCTACTTATGAATTAAGTGCCAAAGATGGCAGTACTTAGATCTATCCTCGCTTTTATGCCTAGCTAGGGGCGTTAAACGATAGCGCTAGTTGGGAGACAACCCAATTTTATTTGTGTTTTTTGTTTTTATTTCTGTTTAGGAATAAATTTTGCATCTACCTTCTGTTTAGATGTGTTTTTATGTTTAATTAGTGCTTGTGCCAAGTAGAACCTATAGGATAACCTATGGTGATAGTTAATTTGATTCTGCTGAAAACCAGAAACTTTGCGCGCACGACCATAATTTTGTTAATTCACAGAAACGTGGTTTTGCATTGATTCATTTTTCTGTAGATCAATAGATAAATTTCCCAGGACTTCCTATTTTGTTAGGATTTTTAAGGTTACAGAAGTTTTCGAGAGTTACAGATTTCTACATACTGTTCTGTTTTTGACAGATTTTGTTTTTCGTGTGTTGTTTGCTTATTTTGATGCATCTATGGCTAGTATGTAAGGGTATGAACCATAGAGAACTTGGAATAAAGTAGGTTTAACACCAATATAAATAAAGAATGAGTTCATTACAGTACCTTCTGTGGTGGTTTTTCTTTCTTTCACTAACAGAGCTTATGAGATTTCCTGTTGAGTTTTGTGTTGTGAAGTTTTCAAGTTTGGGGTAAAGATTTGATGGATTATGGAATAAGGAGTGGCAAGAGCCTAAGCTTGGAGATGCCCATGGCACCCCAAGATATTCAAGAATATCCAAAAGCCTAAGCTTGGGGATGCCCCTGGAAGGCATCCCCTCTTTCGTCTTCGTTTATCGGTAACTTTACTTGGAGCTATATTTTTATTCGCCACATGATATGTGTTTTGCTTGGAGCGTCTTGTGTTATATTAGTCTTTGCTTTTTAGTTTTCCACAATCATCCTTGCTGTACACACCTTTTGGGAGAAGCCCACTTGATTAGAATTTATTAGAATACGCTATGTGCTTCACTTATATCTTTTGAGCTAGATAGTATTTGCTCTAGTGCTTCACTTATATCTTTTAGAGCATGGCGGTGGCTAAATTTTGAAGAAATTGTTTATCTCTCATGCTTCGCTTATATTATTTTGAGAGACTTTTAGAACAGCATGGTATTTGCTATGGTTATAAATTTGGTCCTAGAATGATGAGCATCCAAGTTGAGTCATGCTAGTGGATAATTATGAAATATGGAGGTAGGATCAATTTGATGCTTGATAATTGTTTTGAGATATGGAGGTAGTAATGTTAGAGTCATGCTAGTGGATAATTATGAAATTGAGAAATACTTGTGTTGAAGTTGGCAAGTCCCGTAGGATGCACGTATGGTAAAAGTTGTGTGACAAATTTGTTGCATGAGGTGCTCTTTTGAGTGTCTTCTTTATGAGTGGCAGTCGAGGACGAGCGATGGTATTTTCCTACCAATCTATCCCTCTAGGGGCATGCGTAGTAGTACTTTGCTTCGAGGGCTAAGTAGACTTTTGCAATAATTATATGAGTTCTTTATGACTAATGTGAGTCCATGGATATACGCACACTCACCCTTCCACTTTGCTAGCCTCTATATACCGCGCAACTTTCACCGGTATCATGAACCTATTATTTACCTTCCTCAAAACAGCCACCATACCTACCTATTATGGCATTTCCATGGCCATTCCGAGATATATTGCCATGCAACTTTCCAACGTTCCATTATTGTGACAGGCTCCATCATTGTCATATTGCTCTTTGCATGATCATGTAGTTGACATTGTATTCGTGGCAAGGCCACCCTCATAATTTTCATACATGTCACTCTTGATTCATTGCATATCCCGGTAAACACCGCTGAAGGCATTCATATAGAGTCATATTTTGTTCTAAGTGTTGAGTTGTAATTCTCGAGTTGTAAATTAATAAAAGTGTGATGATCTTCATTATTAGAGCATTGTCCCAAGTGAGGAAAGGATGATGAAGACTATGATTCCCCCACAAGTCGGGATGAGACTTCAGACTTTAAAGTAAAAAATAAATAAAAAAAGAGGCCAAAGAGCCCACCAAATAAAAAAAAAGAGAAAGGCCAAAAAAATGAGAGAAAAAACGAGAAGGGACAATGATACTATCTCTTTTTCCACACTTGTGCTTCATAATAGCACCATGATCTTCATGATAGAGAGTCTCTTGTGTTGTCACTTTCATATACTAGTGGGGAATTTTCATTATTGAACTTGGCTTGTATATTCCAATGATGGGCTTCCTCAAAACGCCCTAGGTCTTCGTGAGCAAGCGAGTTGGATGCACACCCACTTAGTTTCTTTTGTTGAGCTTTCATATATTTATAGCTCTAGTGCATCCGTTGCATGGCAATCCCTACTCACTCACGTTGATATCTATTGATGGGCATCTCCATAGACCGTTGATACGCCTAGTTGATGTGAGACTATCTTCTCCCTTTTTGTCCTCCCAACCACCACCATATACCACCATAGTGCTATGTCCATGGCTTGCACTCATGTATTGCATAAGAGTTGAAAAATGCTGAAGCGTGTTAAAAAGTATGAACCAATTGCTCGGCTCGTCATCGGGGTTGTACATGATGGGAGTATTTTGTGTAATGAAAATGAAGCATGGCCTAACTATATGATTTTGTAGGGATAAGCTTTCTTTGGCTATGCTATTTAGATAGGACATGATTATTTGTTAGTATGCTTCGAAGTATTACTATTTTTATGTTTTATAAGCTTTTATCTTGAATTATTTGGATCTTAACAATCATGCCACAATAAAGAAAATTACATTGAGAATTATGCTAGGTAGCATTCCACATCAAAAATTCTGTTTTTATCATTTACCTACTCGAGGACGAGCAGGAATTAAGCATGGGGATGCTTGATAAGTCTCCAACATATCTATAATTTTTTATTGTTCCATGCTATTATATTACCTGTTTTGGATGTTTATGGGCTTTACTTTACACTTATATATCATTTTTGGGACTAACCTACTAACTGGAGGCCCAGCCTGTACTACTGTTTTTTTGCCTATTTCAGTGTTTCGAAGAAAAGGAATATCAAACGGAGTCCAAACGGAATGAAACCTTCGGGAGCATGATTTTTGGAACAAACATGATCTAGAGGACCTGGAGTGGAAGTCAAGAAGCAGCCGAGGCGGCCACGAGGGTGGAGGGCGCGTCCCTGTCGGTGTCAAAACCGGCGGATCTCGGGTAGGGGGTCACGAACTGTGCGTCCAAGGCTAATAGTAACAGGAGGCGGTGGACACGATGTTTACCCAGGTTCGGGCCCTCTCGATGGAGGTAATACCCTACTTCCTGCTTGATTGATCTTGATGATATGAGTATTACAAGATCTGATCTACCACGAGATCGTAGAGGCTAAACCCTAGAAGCTAGCCTATGATTATGATTGTTGTTGTCCTATGGACTAAACCCTCCGGTTTATATAGACATCAGAGGGGCCTAGGGTTACACAGAGTCGGTTACAGAGAAGGAGATCTACATATCCGAATTGCCAAGCTTGCCTTCCACGCAAAGGAGAGTCCCATCCGGACACGGGACGAAGTCTTCAGTCTTGTATCTTCATAGTCCAACAGTCCGGCCAATGTATATAGTACGGCTGTCCGAGGACCCCTTAATCCAGGACTCCCTCAATAGCCCCCGAACCAGGCTTCAATGACGATGAGTCCGGCGCGCAGATTGTCTTCGGCATTGCAAGGCGGGTTCTTCTCCAAATTCTCCAGAGTATCTGCCGTAGCGAGCAATGTCCGGCTCCTCATCAATGTCGCACTCCTCGGCTTCTATGATTGAATAATGGCTATCTCGACGTGTCGGGCCAATGTGAGAAGTCGGGGCATTTTTTCATTTGCCACCTTGACCATGCAAGTAAATCGTCTATTTAAAGAGTTGAGGATCCTCAGATCCAAATCACACCATCTCCTCCCAGCGAGTATCCATCAGAGCGCACCTGGAAGAAACCATCCCATCATGGCCGGCCATCGCAGCTCCTCCTCTCGCTCCCGTAGCACTAGGCCAGGCGATTGGGAGAAATGTTCTGTCCCCCAGAGCCGATTAGTAGAGTTGCAGACCAAGGGGTTTCTCCCGGCTACTTACATGGTCCCCGTCCGAGCTGGACTAGCCACTTATAATGGCGGGGAGCAAGCGGAGAGTTCTCCAAACCCATCCAAGGGGGATTCCAATCCATCCTTTCCTCCACGGGCTCCTGGAGTTCTACGGCCTCCAGCTGCATAACTTTACCCCAGCCTCCAAACTGCATATCGCAGGCTATGTCGCCTTCTGTGAGCTATTTCTGGGTTGCGAAGCTCATTTCAAGCCGTGGAAGAGGCTATTTAGCCTCATACCCCGCACTCAGGAGGGGTCGGTACATCAAGTAGGCGGAGCCGAAATATGGCGCATCGCCGGGACCGGATACCTGTCTGGTACCCCGAAGAAGACATCTGAAGACTGCCTTCGGAGTGGTTCTACATGAAGGACGTCCCTCTTCCGGACCATATTCGGAAGGGCCTTCCCGAGTTTGTAAATGCCTCATTGAAGAAACGCCACAGCTGGTGCCCCGGAGCCCCCAGGAGGAAGATAACACAGAAATCCTTTTCCTGATGAACAGGATAAAGACGCTGGCCAAATCAGGACTGACAATAATTGAGGTTATGTCCCTATGTATAATTAGGGGAGTGCAGCCACTTCAATATCAGGGGAAATGCATGTGGCACTTCAATGGGGAAAACGATGCCACCCGCTGTGGCCGTAAAGGTCCGGACTCCGCCGCTGCTCTGGCGAAGATTCTGTCCGATTTGTACAAAGGAGAAGAAGAGGAGTTCATCTGTATCAAACCGCGGGATGGATTCTCCATGTACAACCCCCCAAGCTGGGTGAGCTGTTATCTTTTATTTCAGTCTTTCCCTTATTTTTTAGCACAAATGTTTACCTTGTCAATTCATAGCGGGAACTGCAAAAAGCTATGAGGGAGGTTCACAGCCCGTCTCCAAAGCCAGAGGATCCCAACCGGGCCCTTGACTCTGGACTCAAAGAAGATCCGGACACATTTGTGGAGCTTGTCGACGGGACATTTTATTAGTTAAGCTGCGACGGTGCGTTGGTGTCCATCATAGATGATTATCCTGGCCTACTCCCCGTATCACATGTAAGTAAGACCGGAGTCCCAACTTCCAAAAAGGAATCCCTCTTTGCGCCTTACCCACCGCACATGTATTGCGTTTTACAGGGAAGGCCATCGGGACGCCATGTCGAACCCGCTGTGACTCGTCAACAAGGGGCACCGAAGCCGGGTAGGCTCAAAAGGAAGGCGGTCAGGACCGATACGCTGTTGCAAAGGTATGTTTAAAAACCTGCCACGAACTTGTCATCGTTAAAATATAACAATGACCATTGCCTCGTGGCAGAAAAAGCGCTCGCCGGACTATATCCGGAGAGCCTACCGACCGCGCCTCCACCACCCGGACTCCGAGGCCAGACTCAAGGGCGGAGGTCGAAGCGGGGACAACGTCGGATGATCCACCTACAAAGGATGCGGATAGATTTTCTGCTGCAAACTCCGAAGTGGAGAGCGCCATGAATCATAGGCGTCGACGGGCCGCACTACGCGACCCCAAATTCTCTGAGGAGGTGTTCAGTGCCTTCAACTTGGGGGAAGCTTAGATCCGAGCTGCTCAAGATGGCCTCGCCAGAGCCACGGAGCAGTACATAAAGGATATACGGGTAAGAAAATTTGATAAGTATGTATATCAGTAGCCCCTGAGACTTGAAACAGTTGGCACAACTGATTTAAGGATCCTCGTGTGCGTAGGCTCTAACAGAGAAGAATACCAAGCTGTCTAAAGAGCTAGAGGAGTGCAAAGCCCAACTGCGGGCTGCAACTACCGGAATGGAGGAGTCCATGAGGGCCCCATCTGGTAATACTTGTTTTGATCAAAAATGATGTAATGGTGTGTACCAGTTAGTATTCGGCATAAATGCAAATCTAACAATGGATTCTGCAGACAATCCTGGAGGCGATTTGGAGATCGTAACAGAGGATGAGAAACATGCTCAACGATAGCTGAAGGCTGGCGAGCGTGTGCTTACAAAGGTTATACAGGAGAAAAATAATCTCCAGGACGTGAACATCCGACTGGACGTCCAATTAAAGGATCTTCGGGCCTAGCTTGCTTACTCCGTGAAGGAGAATAAGAGGCTTCGACACGGCATATTTAGTAAGTGCTCTTAACGAACCACTATAAAGTTCGGTGAAGAAGCGTGCTAACAGAATTATGTCTGTAGGTATGTTGACAGGTCATCCCGAAGAAGAGATGCCCGGATCTGTCGGCGATCTTCTGCAGGAGCTCTCACAACTGCACGAACAAGTTCGGCAGGTGATGCAAGGCATTGCCCAGGCCTTGTGGCCATCCGCCTCCTTGCCAGGAGGCATGGGGGAGCTTGTGGAGATGCTCAAGGGAGCGTGGTGGCGCTTCTGATTATGGAAGATATCGGCCTGCCGACAAGGCGCAAGGGAAGCCTGGGCCATGGTGAAGACGTGATACACCAAGGCTGACCCGAACCACATGGCCGAGGTCGGACCTGTAGGGTCAGACGGGAAAGAGATCCCTGCAAATATGGTGTATGACCAGGTAGCACTAGCCGCTAAGTATTCCCAACAGGACTGTAGGCTAGACAGCCAGTTGGATGGTATAGAAGAAGAATTTAGTCAGTCTAAGTGACTTTGTACTTAGAGGATACATTTTGTCCCTAGCCGGATTGTAAATCATTTGTCTTGGCGGACCTTTTCGCTTCAACCTCTTGACCCGACAGTCCAGAGTGTATCCGAATACCCACTCGGTTATGTCAAAACCGGGGCACGCGTGGAAACCAGGCGTAGGGGTCATAAGTGCTTGAACAGACAAGTACCCAACTAGTTATGTTATATTACATGGGTAGTAAGAAACATCTTCCAGGGAGAATAGTTCCGTTAAGGTTTCCTTTCCCTGGGTGTGCATGCGTTAATGCGCATGTCCGAACCGTGAAAAATTACACAGGATATAAGCATCTGGGGGCATGTTTTGTAATAGGTAAAAGACATCTTTTGTTCACCGACCAAATATTCCCTTAAGAATGCTAGCTTTCGGCTTCACCCAGCCTAAGGTACACATCCGGCTGACTCAGCAGTAACAATCACAGAAGTGCTCCCCTTATGCCCTAGCCAAATTTACGGGAATGTAGGGCATAAACACAAGAGCCAGGCAACCCAGCTTGGCTAAAACTTAAGTCATATCGATGCATATAGTGGTGAAAAAGGGCACATATGGTGGAGTAACACATATGTGGCGGGTGTAAAGCCCAGAAGACAGTTAAACTTCTGTATAAGAAGCCCCTAGGTATATTGAGCGCGCATAGCGCGGCAGGAGTGTGCGGTTAAAACATACTTGAAGCTTTTAAGACTATATATAAAAAAGGGAGGGAGAGAGGGTATAATTTAAAAAATAAAGATGGAGGTAGAAGGAGACGAACATAGAGTTCGGCACTAGGTGTAGATCTTCGGAGTCTGGCCGCGTTCCATGGGTTCGGCTCGAGTCAATATCCGATGCATCACGAAGACGGTACGCTCCCCTAGTGAGAAATTTATTAATGATGAAGGGACCCTCCCACTTGGGCTTGAGCTTGTCCTTTTTCTTCTCTGGTAGGCGTAGAACGAGCTCGCCAATGTTATAAGTTTTGGCCCGTGCTTCTCTGCTTTGATACCTGCGAGCCTGCTGTTGATAGAATGCGGAACGGGCCTTTGCGATGTCATGCTCCTCCACTAGGGCATCTAATTTCTCCTGCCGATCCAACACGGCTTCTCTCTCTTCGTACATGCCCACTTTGGGTGAGTCATGGATGATGTCACAGGGTAGCACTGCCTCTGCGCCGTATACCATAAAAATGGTGTGTATCCGGTTGTGCGGTTTGGCATGGTCCACAGCCCCCATAGTACGGAGTCGAGCTCCTCGACCCAGTGCGTATCTGATTCCTTCAAGGATAGCACTAGCCTGGGTTTAATGTCGCTCATAATAAGACCATTCGCTCGTTCGACTTGACCGTTTGTTTGGGGGTGATAGACGGAGGCATAATCAAGTTTTATGCCCATTTTTCCACACCAGGTTTTCACCTCGTCGAGCATGAAGTTTGAGCCATTATCGGTGATGGTCCTATGGGGGATACCGTAACGGTGTATGACCCCGGATATGAAGTCTATCACTAGAACGTACTCGGCCGTTTTAATTGGTTTGGCTTCTATCCATTTGGTGAATTTATCAACCATGACCAACAAGTATTTCTTATTATGGCTTCCTCCTTTAAGGGATCCAACCATATCGTGCCCCCAGACCGCAAAGGGCCAAGTTATGGGGATTGTTTGGAGGGCAGTAGGTGGCATATGGATTTGATTTGCAAAAATCTGTCAACCAACGCAATGTTGGACAAGGTCCTATGTGTCTGCCCATGCTGTCGGCCAGTAGAAACCTGTACGGAAGGCCTTGCTTACGAGCGCCCGAGCTGCGGCATGGTGGCCGCCGAGTCCGGCATGAATTTCGGCCAAGAGCTGCCGCCCTTCCTCTTCAGAGATGCACCTTTGGAGCACTCCAGTCGCGCTTTTCTTATAAGGCTCTCCCTCGTGGACCTTGTAGGCTTTAGAGCGCCGCAGAATGCAACGAGCCTCATTTTGGTCCTAAGGGAGTTCTTGCCTATTTAAGTAGGCTAAGAAGGGTTCTGTCCACGGGGCGATGACAGCCATAATCATGTGGGCCGAAGGTGTTATTTCGGTGGCAGAGCCTCCGATTACATCAAATTGTTCGGGATCTGGGGTTGTGTTTGGATACGGACTGGTATTGCCGGTCTCCCCTTCCCATATTATGGATGGCTTGAACAGCCTTTCCAAAAAGATATTAGGTGGGATGGGGTCGCGCTTAGCACCGATGCGAGCGAGGATATCCGTCGCTTGGTTGTTTTCTCAGACCACATGGTGGAATTCGAGCCCCTCGAACCGAGCTGACATTTTGAGGACGACATTGCGGTAGGCCGCCATTTTTGGGTCCTTGGCATCAAAGTCTCCATTTATTTGAGATATTGCGAGGTTTGAATCCCCACACACTTCTAGGCGTCGAATGCCCATGGAGACTGCCCCGGAGACCATGCAATAGGGCTTCGTATTCGGCTGCATTGTTGGAATCTGTGTATAGTATTTGGAGTATGTATTGGACTGTATCTCCGGTGGGGGATGTCAGGACAATGCCTGCTCCTAGACCAGCCAGCATCTTAGAGCCGTCAAGGTGCACGATCCAATTGGAGTAGGCGCCGTACTCTTTAGGGAGTTCGACTTCTGTCCATTCGGCGACGAAGTCAGCCAGTACTTGCGACTTAATGGCTCGCCGTGGTTTGTATGTTATGTCGAACGGGAGGAGCTCGATAGCCCATTTAGCAATCCGGCCCGTGGCAGCACGGTTATTTATTATGTCATTGAGTGGTACTTCGGAGGCCACCTTGATTGAACACTCTTGAAAGTAGTGTCACAATTTTTGGGATGCCATGAAGACCGCGTATGCTATCTTTTGATAATGTGGGTGCCGTGACTTGCATGGAGTGAGGACGGTGGATACGTAGTATACCGGCTTTTGAAGCGGGAACGTATACCCATCTGTCTCTCGTTCGACAACGAGCACTGTGCTCACAACCTGGTGCATTGCAGCTATATATAGCAGCATGGGTTCACCGACATTTGGCGTGGCCAGGATTGGATTAGTGGCCAAGAGGGCTTTTATTTCCTCCAGTCCGGCCATGGCCGCATCCGTCCACTAGAAGTGGTCGGTGCGTCGAAGAAGGCGATAAAGAGGTAGTGCCTTTTCTCCTAATCGGGAGATAAAGCGGCTTAAGGCGGCCACGCATCCAGTTAATTTCTGGATTTGCTTGAGATCTGTTGGGGTAGCCAACTGTGACAGAGCTCAGATTTTAGCCGGGTTTGCTTCAATTCCTCTATTGGAAACGATAAAGCCCAAGAGTTTTCCGACAAGTACGCCGAAAATGCATTTTTCCGGGTTGAGCTTGATGTCATATGTTCGGAGATTGTCAAACGTAAGCCTCAGGTCATCTATTAAAGATTCGATGTGTCTGGTTTTGGTGACCACATCGTCTACATATGCGTCCACTATTTTGCCGGTCTGTGTTTCCAGGCATGTCTGAATCATGCGTTGATAGGTTGCACCGGCGTTTTTGAGCCCGAAAGGCATGGTGTTAAAACAGAAGGGGCCGTATGGAGGGATAAATGTCGTTGCAGCTTGATCGGACTCCGCCATCTTGATTTAATGGTATCAGGAGTATGCGTCGAGGAAACACAATGAGTCGTGTCCTGCGGTAGCGTCGATGATTTGATCGATGCGGGGGAGGGGGAAGGGATCCTTGGGGCAAGCCTTGTTGATGTCCTTAAAATCGACGCATAGGCACCAGGATTTGTCCTTCTTTGGTACCATCACCAGGTTTGCTAGCCAGTCCAGATGTTTTATTTCTTTGATGAATCCGGCCTCGAGTAGTTTAGCTAGCTCTTCTCCCATGGAGTGTTGCTTGGGTTCTGAAAAGTGCCCAAGAGTCTGCTTGACCGGCTTGTATCCCTTTAGTATGTTTAGGCTATGCTCGGCTAGCCTGCGTGGGATGCCTGGCATGTCTGAAGGATGCCAGGCGAAGATGTCCCAATTCTCGCGCAGGAACTCTCGTAGTGCGGCGTCTATTGTGGGGTTTAGCTGTGCCCCAATTGATGTTGTTTTTGTAGGGTCCGTCGGGTGGACCTGGAATTTGACTATTTCGTCTGCAGGTTTAAAAGAGGTGGACTTGGGTCGTTTGTCGAGTATCACATCGTCCCTGTCCACCGTGGAGTGCAGCACAGTTAACTCTTCGGCCGCGAGAGCTTCGGATAATGCCTCCACGACTAGTGTGGCGGTTTTATTTTAGGTGCGGAGTGCTATGTCCGGATCACTGGCTAGAGTGCTGATTCCATTGGGCCCAGGCATCTTAAGCTTCATATACCCGTAATGGGGTATGGCTTGGAAGCGTGTGAATGCATCCCGCCCTAAAAGCGCGTGGTATCCACTGTTAAACGGGGCCACTTGGAATGTGATTTCTTCAGACCTATAATTCTCCGGCGTGCCGAATACCACATCCAGTGTAATTTTTCCCGCGCATCGTGCCTCCCAACTAGGGATGATTCCCCTGAAGGTCGTACTGCTTTGCTCAATGTGGCTCTTATCAATTTCCATTTTGTTAAGAGTTTCCTCATATATGAGGTTTACTCCGTCGTCCATGAGCACTTTAGTAAGCCAGACGCCGTCCATAATTGGACTAAGGACCAAAGCGGCTGGTGCTCGGACTGTTCGGAATTGAGGTTTGTCACTAGCATTGAAGGTTATGGCCGTATCGTTCCACGGATTTATTGTTGCAACGTGGCAGACTTCGGCAAGGCTGCGGAGTGCTAGCTTACGCCTATTGTTTGAGGCGAAAGTCTCGAAGACTGTCAGTACTGTATTGTTATTCTTCGTGGGATGGTGCTCCACAATATGTCTACTGTTCATCCACCATCGACCTCCTCCAGCCTCCACCTTCGATTGTTCATACACGGCGTCTCCCTCCTGACTCCACCAGCTACCATTCATCCACGGGCTCCTGTTCATCCAGCCTCCATCGTCTACTGTTCAACCAGCCCTCATCCAGTCCTCTACGGGCTACTGTTCATCCAGCCCTCCATCGGCTACTATTGAACCAGCCCTCCATGGGGTCCTATTCATCCACCCCCAACCGGCTCGATTGGGGTCCTGTTCATCCAGCAGCAACGGCCTATCCTACCACGGGTCATTTTCATCCAACCCCCACCTGGAACTATTTATCCAACCCCCAACAATGCTCACTGTTCATCAAGAGGCTGCATGTTCGATCGGCTTAAGTTAGTAGTAGTAGTAGTGAAGGAATCTCTCGATTTGTTTCAGTTAACAGCCAGGGATCGATCAATCACTCAGGTTTAGTAATGCGTAGCTAGTGCAATCGCTCGGGTTCAGTTAGAGGCTAATGCCTCACACACATGCGCGTACGTGCACGAGAGAAATGCGCAAACCTTCGTGCATCACTCGGCCCCGACCACCCACCGTAACCGGGAACTACCCGATATTTTCCTCGCCCTCGCTTCTACCCCGGTTTTTTCCATGATAAATGGCCCAAAGAATGTCATGCAGCTGCGTCTCCGGCCCGCCCAGGACGAAAAGCCCATTTTCTATCATGATTTTTTGTCATAGAAGTAGGAGCCCACCACATCTATGATGATACTGGGTTTTGTCCCAATTTTCGTCATAGAAGTGCCATAAGCACGAAAGAAAAAAAATCGTTCGGCCCAAAATTTCACGGATGTGTCTTTTTTGTAGTGAATGGTTGTTCTATTTATATGAGTAATATCTTTTATGGTCACGCTGTAACGCCCCGGATTAGATGCGCCAGGTGTATGCCAGTTATTCGCCGTCGTTGCCATGTCATTTGCTTGCGTGTTGCATTTTGTCATGTCATCATGTGCATCTCATTTTGCATACGTGTTCGTCGCACGCATCCGAGCATTTTCCCCGTTGTCTGTTTTGCAATCCGACACTCCTATATCCCCCGGCGTTCCCCTTTTGTCTCCTGTTGTGAGCGGGTATTAAATTTTCTCGGAATGGCCCGAGGTTTGCCAAGCGGCCTTGGTATACAACAGGTAGACCGCCTGTCAAGTTTCGTGCCATTTGGAGTCCGTTTGATACTCCAACGGTTAACCGGGTAACCGCAAAAGCCCCTTTCTCTTTGCAGCCCAACACCCCTTCAAAGTGGCTCAAAACCCAGCAAACTCCCCTCCATGCCCTCCGCCGTTCGATCACAATCGTGTGGGCTAAAACCGCTCCCCATTTGAACACTCCAAACTCCTCCTACCTATAAATATGTGGCCTCCCCCGAAAATCCGCTCACATCAAACCCTACCCTAACTTCCCTCCGCGTCGCCGGACATGTCCATCTCGTCGCCGGACGCGTCCGCCGCCGCTTGCAGCCAATTAGGAGGCGCCACGTCTCCGCCGCCGCCCTCTCTCTCCTCCAGCCCCGCCACCGGCCCGCGCGGCCCGGATCGGGCCTGCGGGGCC
>NC_057795.1:273609679-273625858 GCF_018294505.1 Triticum aestivum | reverse complement strand
GAAGGAGGGAGGAAGGAAAGGGGGGCCGGCCCCCTCCCAATTCAGATTGGGCTTGGGGGGGCCGCCCCCTCCCTTGCTCCTTTCCCCTCCTTTCCACTAAGGCCCATTAAGGCCCATATACCTCCCGAGGGGTTCCGATAACCTCCAGGAGTTCGCTATTGTCCCAATCTCAGCCGGAACCTTTCTGGTGTCAAAATATAGTCGTCCAATATATCGATCTTCATGTCTTTACCATTTCAAGACTCCTCGTCATGTCTGTGATTACATCCGGGACTCCGAACAACCTTCAGTACATCAAAACACATAAACTCATAATATAACTATCATCTTACTTTAAGCGTGCGGACCCTACGGGTTCGAGAACTATGTAGACATGACCGAGACACGTCTCCAGTCAATAACCAATAGTGGAACCTGGATGCTCATATTGGCTCCTACATATTCTACGAAGATCTTTATCGGTCAAACCACATAACAACATGCGTTGTTCCCTTTGTCATAGGTATGTTACTTGCCCAAGATTCGATCGTCGGTATCTCAATACCTAGTTCAATCTCGTTACTGGCAAGTCTCTTTACTCGTTACGTAATGCATCATCTCGTAACTAACTCATTAGCTACATTGCTTGCAAGGCTTATAGTGATGTGCATTACCGAGAGGGCCCAGAGATACATCTCCGACAGTCGGAGTGACAAATCCTAATCTCGAAATACGCCAACCCAACAAGTACCTTCGGAGACACCTGTAGAGCACCTTTATAATCACCTAGTTACGATGTGACATTTGGTAGCACACAAAGTGTTCCTCCGGTAAAAGGGAGTTGCATAATCTCATAGTTATAGGAACATGTATAAGTCATGAAGAAAGCAATAGCAACATACTAAACGATCAAGTGCTAAGCTAACGGAATGGGTCAAGTCAATCACATCATTCTCTTAATGATGTGATCTTGTTAATCAAATGACAACTCATGTCTATGGTTAGGAAACTTAACCATCTTTGATTAATGAGCTAGTCAAGTAGAGGCATACTAGTGACACTATGGTTGTCTATGTATTCACACATGTATTATGTTTCCGGTTAATACAATTCTAGCATGAATAATAAACATTTATCATGAAATAAGAAAATAAATAATAACTTTGTTATTGCCTCTAGGGTATATTTCCTTCAGTCTCCCACTTGCACTAGAGTCGACAATCTAGTTCACATCGCCATGTGACTTAACACCAATATTCATATCTGTATATGATTAACACCCATAGTTCACATTGTCATGTGACCAACACCCAAAGGGTTTACTAGAGTCAATAATCTAGTTCACATTGCTATGTGATTAACACCCAAAGAGTACTAAGGTGTGATCATGTTTTGCTCGTGAGAGAAGTTTAGTCAACGGGTCTGTCACATTCAGAGTCGTATGTATTTTGCAAAATATTCTATGTCTACAATGCTCTGTACGGAGCTACTTTATTTAATTGCTCCCACTTTCAATATGTATCCAGATTGAGATATAGAGTCATCTGGATCAGTGTCAAAACTTGCATCGACGTAACCCTTTACGACGAACCTCTTGTCACCTGCATAATTGAGAAACATATCCTTATTCCACTAAGGATAATTTTGACCAATGTCTAGTGATCTACTCCTAGATCACTATTGTACTCCCTTGCCAAACCAGGGCAGAGTATACAATAGGTCTGGTCCATAGCATGGCATACTTTTATAGAACCTATGACTGAGGCAAAGGGAATGACTTTCATTCTCTTTCTATTTTCTGCTGTGGTCGGGATTTGAGTCTTACTCAATTTCACACCTTTGCAACACAGGAAAGAACTCTTTCTTTGACTGTTCCATTTCGAACTACTTCAAAATCTTGTCAGGGTATGTACTCATTGAAAATCTTATCAAGCGTCTTGATCTATCTCAATAGATCTTGATGCTCAATATGTAAGTAGCTTTATTGAGGTCTTTCTTTTAAAGAACTCCTTTCAAACACTTCTTTATGCTTTCCAGAAAAAATCTACATCATTTCTGATCAACATTATGTCACTCACATATACTTATCAGAAAGGCTGTAGTGCTCCCACTCACTTTATTGTAAATACAGGCTTCACTGCAAGTTCGTATAAAACTATATGCTTTGATCAACTTATCAAAGCGTATATTCCAACTCCGATATGCTTGCACCAGTCCATAGATGGATCGCTGGAGCTTGCACATTTTGTTAGCACCTTTAGGATTGACAAAACCTTCTGGTTGCATCATATACAACTCTTCTTTAAGAAACCATTAAGGAATGCAGTTTTGACATCCATTTGCCAGATTTCATAAAATGTGGCAATTGCTAACATGATTTGGACAGTCTTAAGCATCGCTACAGTTGAGAAAATCTCATTGTAGTCAACACCTTGAACTTTGTCGAAAACCTTTTTGCGACAAGTCGAGCTTTGTAGGTAGTAACACTACTATCAACGTCTGTCTTCCTCTTGAAGATCCATTTATTTTCTATGGCTTGCTGATCATCGGGCAAGTCCACCAGAGTCCACACCTTGTTCTCATACATGGATCCTATCTCAAATTTCATGGCCTCCAGCCATTTCGCAGAATCCGTGCTGATCATCGCTTCCTCATAGTTTGTAGGTTTATCATGGTCTAGTAACATGACTTTCAGAACAGGATTACCGTACCACTCTGGTGCGGACTGTACTCTCGAAGACCTACGAGGTTCTGTAGTAACTTGATCTGAAGTTTCATGATCATCATCATTAGCTTCCTCACTAATTGGTGTAGGAATCACTGGAACTGATTTCAGTGATGAACTATTTTCCAATTCGGGAGAAGGTAATATTACCTCATCAAGTTCTACTTTTCTCCCACTCACTTCTTTGGAGAGAAACTTCTTCTCTAGAAAGGATCCATTCATGGCAACGAATGTCTTGCCTTCGGATCTGTGATAGAAGGTGTACCCAACAGTTTCCTTTGGGTATCCTATGAACACACATTTCTTCCAATTGGGTTCGAGCTTATCAGGTTGAAACTTTTTCACATAAGCAACGCAACTCCAAACTTTAAGAAACGACATCTTAGGTTTACTGCTAAACCATAGTTCATACGGTGTCATCTCAATGGATTTAGATGGTGCCCTATTTAACATGAATGCAGCTATCTCTAATGCATAACCCCAAAACGATATTGGTAAATTAGTAAGAGACATCATTGATCGCACCATATGAAATAAAGTGCGGTTATGACGTTCGAACACACCGTTACGCTGGGGTGTTCCAGGTGGCATGAGTTTGTGAAACTATTCCACATTATTTTAACTGAAGGCCAAACTTGTAACTCAAATATTCATATCCACGATCAGATCGCAGAAACTTTATTTTCTTGTTACGATGATTTTCCACTTCACTCTGAAATTCTTTGAACCTTTCAACTATTTCAGACTTAAGTTTCATCAAGCAGATATACCCATATCTGTTCAAATCATCTGTGAAGGTCAGAAAATAATGATACCCGCCACGAGCCTTAATACTCATTGGTCTGCATACATTAGTATGTATTATTTCCAACAAGTCAGTAGCTCGTTCCATTGTTCTGGAGAACGGAGTTTTAGTCATCTTGCCAAAAAGGCACGGTTCGCAAGTATCAAATGATTCATAACCAAGTGATTCCGAAAATCCATCTTTATGGAGTTTCTTCATGCGCTTTACACCGATATGAGCCAAACGGCAGTGCCACAAATAAGTTGCACTATCATTATTAACTTTGCATCTTTTGGCATCAATATTATGAATATGTGTATCACTACGATCGAGATCCAACAAACTATTTTCATTGGGTGTATGACCATTGAAGGTTTTATTCATCTAAACAGAACAACAATTATTCTCTGACTTTAAATGAATAATTGTATTGCAATAAACAAGTTCAAATCATATTCATGCTCAACGCAAACGCCAAATAACATTTATTTAGGTTTAACACTAATCCCGAAAGTATAGGGAGTGTGTGATGATGATCATATCAATCTTGGAACTACTTCCAACACTCATCGTCACTTCCCCTCAACTAGTCTCTGTTTATTATGTAACTCCTGTTTCGAGTTACTAACCTTAGCAACCGAACAAGTATCAAATACCCAGGGGCTACTATAAACACTAGTAAGGTACACATCAATAACTTGTATATAAAATATACCCTTGTTCACTTTGCCGTCCTACATATCTACCAAATATTCAGGGCATTTCTGCTTCCAGTGACCATTTCCTTTGCAGCGTAAGCAATCAGTTTTAGGCTTTGGTCCAGCTTTGGGCTTCTTCGTGGGAGTAACAACTTGCTTGTCATTCTACTTGAAGTTCCCTTTCTTTCCCTTTGCCCTTTTCTTGAAACTAGTGGTCTTGTCCATCATCAGCACTTGATGCTCTTTCTTGATTTCTACCTTCGTTGATTTCAACATCACTAAGAGCTCGGGAATCGTTTTCGTCATCCTTTGCATACTATAGTTCATCATGAAGTTCTACTAACTTGGTGATGGTGACTAGAGAACTCTGTCAATCACTATCTTATCTGGAAGATTAACTCCCACTTGATTCAAGCGATTGTAGTACCCAGACGATCTGAGCACATGCTCACTAGTTGAGCAATTCTCCTCCATCTTTTAGCTATAGAACTTGTTGGAGACTTCATATCTCTCAACTTGGGTATTTGCTTGAAATATTAACTTCAACTCCTGGAACATCTCATATGGCCCATGATGTTCAAAACGTCTTTGAAGTCCCGATTCAAAGCCTTTAAGCATGGTGCACTAAACTATCAAGTAGTCATCATATTGAGCTAGCCAAACGTTCATAACGTCTGCATATGCTCTTGCAATAGATCCGTCACCTAGCGGTGCATCAAGGACATAATTCTTCTGTGCAGCAATGAGGATAATCCTCTGATCATGGATCCAATCTGCATCATTGCTACTAACATGTTTCAACAAAGTTTTCTCTAGGAACATATCAAAATAAACATATGAAAGCAACAACGCGAGCTATTGATCTACAACATAATTTGCAAAATACTACCAGGACTAAGTTCATGATAAATTGAAGTTCAATTAATCATATTAATTAAGAACTCTCACTTAGATAGACATCTCTCTAATCATCTAAGTCATAACCGATCATCACGTGAAATGGAGTAGTTTTCAATGGTGAACATCACTATGTTGATCATATCTACTATATGATTCACGCTTGACCTTTCGGCCTCAGTGTTCTGAGGCCATATCTGCATATGCTAGGCTCGTCGAGTTTAACCTGAGTATTCTGCGTGTGCAAAACTGGCTTGTACCCGTTGTAGATGGACGAGCTTATGACACCCGATCATCACGTGGTGTCTGGGCACGACGATCTTTGGCAATGGTGCATACTCAGTGAGAACACTTTTATCTTGAAATTTAGTGAGAGATCATCTTATAATGCTACCGTCAATCAAAGCAAGATAAGATGCATAAAAGTTAAACATCACATGCAATCAATATAAGTGATATGATATGGCCATCATCATCTTGTGCTTGTGATCTCCATCTCTGAAGCACCGTCATGATCACCATCGTCACCGGCGCGACACCTTGATCTCCATTGTAGCATCGTTGTCGTCTCGATACCTATTGCTTCTACAACTATCGCTACCGCTTATTGATAAAGTAAAGCAATTCCAGGGCGATTGCATTGCATACAATAAAGCGACATCCATATGGCTCCTGCCAGTTGCCGATAACCCAGTTACAAAACATGATCATATCATACAATAAAATATAACATCATGCCTTGACCATATAACATCACAACATGCCCTGCAAAAACAAGTTAGACGTCCTCCACTTTGTTGTTGCAAGTTTTCCGTGGCTACTACGGGCTGAGAAAGAACCGTTCTTACCTACGCAGCAAAACCACAACAATAGTTCGTCAAGTTAGTGTTGTTTTAACCTTCCAAAGGACTGGGCGTAGCCACACTGGGTTCAATTAAAGTTGGAGAAACTGACACCCGCCAGCCACCTGTGTGCAAAGCACGTCGGTAGAACCAGTCTCGCGTAAGCGTACGCGTAATGTCGGTCCGGGCCGCTTCATCCAACAATACTGCCGAACCAAAGTATGACATGCTGGTAAGCAGTATAACTTGTATCGCCCACAACTCACTTGTGTTCTACTCGTACATATAAAATCAACGCATAAAACCAAGGCGCTGATACAACTGTTGGTGTCGTGGATTTGTCACGGCAGATGTCCTAGTGAAAGGACTTAGTCGTGGAGCCATCGCTACGGGTTAACTTGAAGGGGTTAAAGTGGACACAAAGACATGAGGGTTTATACTAGTTCGGCCCCTTCGATGAAGGTAAAAGCCTACGTCTAGTTGTGATGGAATTGATGTGGTCTCGATGGCTAGGGAGCAAACAAGCTTCGCCTAGGCTCGAGTTGTTGTTGTCTGTCCCTGAACCGCCGCCGGGTCGTCCCCTTATATACACGGGTGACGCCCGTCGGTCCATAGAGTCCCAACCGGTTCATACTCGTATCCCAGTTGGTATCTCTCTATTCCTAACTTACAATACAAGTTTATACATCTGGCCGGTTTATGGCTACAGGTTCTAAACCGACTATGGGCCTTGGGCCTTCATGTGATTACATTACTAATGAAGTTAACCCGGCCCAAGTAGGCCAGTTCACGCCCATTGGTAATATCCCCAACATTAGGCCCCAGATTGATTTGAACTGGTTCATGTCAATCCTTCACAAAATATTTGTCTTGGAAATCTTCTGGTAATTGGTAAACCGCCATGTCGTCATCATCTCTGGTTGCTGTAAACCGGCATGACGTCATCATGAAGTTAACATTTACGATGCCTTCTTTTATTAGTAGATCCGCGATGCCCAAGTCATCAGCCCCACTTCCGAAATTTTGGCTCCTGGATTCGCGCGCCTGACCCACGTCTGTTGCCTTATAAATAGGACCGAAGGGTCATTTCCTTTTCTCCTCTTTGCCTCTTTCTCTTCGTCTTCCTCGCGTCGCCAGCTTCGGAGCTCCGCCGCCGCCGTCGACCTCAGCATCGTCTTGGGACGCTGCATCAACCTGAACGCACCAGGGCATTGCGGTAGCCTCCCGCGTCTTCTTCGTTTCTGGTAAGCCCTCTGTTCCTCTCGACATAGATCTGTTCTTATGGTTTCATGTTCTTGCTGTGTTCATCGCTTGTTCATGCTCGTACCCAGACTCCTATATAAATCTGTGAACCCCTGTTCTGATTAGCAATAGCCTTTTAGCATCCGCCTGTAGTTTCCCGCTTAAGTCCATAGATCTCATCTACATATCTGCCCATTGGTTTACTTCCGTTCCGCCTTATCCTTTTGAATATATTTGTTTTTCTGAACTTGCTTCAGATCCGTTGTTGCAATAAGACTTTGTGAAACCTGTTTCTACATCCTTAGCCATCCGCAATTGCCTTCAATGTTTAGATCAGGCGGTTTTACTTAAGTTAGTAAACTGGTATACACCGTTAATCCCCTTGTTGAACCGCCAGAACTTCTTTAGCCATATGATGCCACCTTATAGAAATCCGGTTTAAATGTATTGCCTCTGGTTTAATATTGTTCAAACCGGCACCTTCTTTTATCCAACATATTCTTGAACCGGAATCACCTATTTCTTGTAGATCTCACCATGGCCAAACAAGTATATGAGTGCAATTGGGTTCCTTCTCGCATCACAGAGACTCAGCTGGATGATCTAGTTTTGATCAGCGCTTTAGACAACAAAGATACTATCCACTGGAGGGTTCCTGGCAATGAATGTCCTCCCACACCCCAAGAAGGAGAGGTTGTGATCTTTGCAGATCATTTAGCCCGGGGCTTCAAACCGCCCGGTTCAAAATTTTACCGGGATGTGTTAGCCAATTTTCAGCTCCGCCCGCAAGATATCGGCCCCAATTCTGTTACCAACCTATGTCACTTCCAAGTGCTCTCTGAGGTATACCTTCAAGAGGAGCCTTCAGTCGAATTATTTAGAGCCTGCTTCCACTTAAACCACCGCACAAAATTCACTGATGGCCCCAATACCGAATTAGGCGGTATGGCAATTCAGAAGAGGAAAGAGATCACCTATCCCCATGTCAAACTCCACAGTCACCCCAAGGAGTGGAATGCAACATGGTTCTACTGCAAACACACCTCCCATGATAATGAAAATCCCTTGCCTGGCTTTCGTCCGGAGCGGCTCAGCAACACTCACCCCTTTCCACAAAGATTAAGCGCCAAAGAGAGAAGCAAATATGCTCCGCAACTGTCCAAGCTCCGAGCCTTCATGGCCAACGGTTTAACATGAATAGATCTTGCACGCTGTTGGATATCATGGAGCGTACTGCCTCTGAGCCGGAGGTCCGGTTTGATGTGCAAGTATACTGATAGCGTCGATGACCCACTCCGACACACTAAAATCCAGCTCTCAGATGATGAAGTTACAGATGCTGTGAAGAAGATGTTGAACGAACCGGAACACCTTTGCGCTCAAACCGGCCTGCTCCCTTTCTGCGCTACCAACAAACCGCCAGCTGTAAGATTTTGATTGTTCTTTTTACTGAACCTGTTATTGCTATCTCTGTCTGACATTAATTGCTGCTTTAACCAGGGTGATAATCCATTTTGGAGCAAGAAGCTTCCGCAAGACAAAGCGGAGAAAGCAGAACGATCAACCCGGCCAAAGACCAAGGTTATCAAGAAGCCGGCTCACAAAAGGAAAACCACCGCTTCATCTGATCCGTCTATTGATGATGATGTGGGTAACCCGGACCTTGAGGTAGAACTTGATTCACTAGGCTTACTTTTTACACTCCTTATTGATGATGATACTTGTCAGGACGACGCTGAAGCCAGTAATGCTGATGTCGCTGAGGTAACTATTCTTTCTTCTGATTCAGATTCTTTGCCTTTGCCAAAACTTCGCCAGGCAATCCGGAAAGTTAAATTTTCTCATCCTCTTGCTTACTTGGATCCCAAATTTCTTATGAAGACTCAGCAACATGAATCTCGCCGCACAACCTGGCATAGCGGCCAGGTAGTTACCTCCGCCGGTTTACCAAACAGTCCGGTTCGAAAGCGCCGCTCTGAGGTCTCCGACCTTTTTACTAATTTATATTCTAAAGCGGGTTTCTTCCGTCAACTTCTTAATCCGTCCGACTCCGATTATCAGGTTACTTCTCATTCTTCCTCTAGTGAATCATCGGCCACTCAGCTGCCGCCACTGAAAACGGTCCTTGGGTAAGCTAGGCTGAACATATGCTTCTGGTATACTGTGTTATAACTTATGCAGTTTCTTGACTCTTTGTTTCTCTTTCAGGGCTAAACCTAAACCGAGCAAGAAAGCCCGCTTGGACAAAGCGCCTGAGGAAGATGTCGCCCCTAAACAGGATAAAGCACCAGATCCTGAAGCGTTTGTTCATGAGGATATTCCCAATGATCCCCCTTTGTAAGAAGATGCTATTCCTGAGGAAAGGCCTATCAATACTTCAGTCCCTGCTGACCCGTCTGCCAGCTCCGTCCGGATTGAAAAATCCCGCAGTCCTGCTGATAAACCGACCGCGCCAATGCAAACCGGTGAGTCCAAGGATGATGATGTTGTAATTACCGGCGTAGGTCGCTTTGAACCAGGGAATCCTTTCACTTTAACCAAGCATACAGTGAAAGAGGATTTTTCTTCCAAGAACAAAGGCAAATGGGATGTAGAACTGGAAACATATGCTGCTCTGAGTGCCCAAGATCTTCATTCTGGTTACTTGAACCAGCTATATACTAGTCGCGACTGTGAAGCTGGCCTAGTAAAGATGATGAGAGACAAATTTGAGGTAACCTCCTTGTACTTCTTCTTTCTTTACTTACTACCGCTGTATTAATCCTCCTAGCCCCCAAGGGCCGGTTTGTAACCTTCTTCAAACCGGGACTTGAATATAATCCTTAGTACTTTGAAATCCGTCAATATGACCCCCAAGGGTCGGTTCAACTTAGCATAGTTAAACCGGAACTCCCATAAAGATTCTAACATCAGAACATAACTGAGCAAATAGCCATTAGCCCCCAAGTGCCAAGTTGAATACTTGTATTGAGCTTGGGACTTTGTAAAATAATAGATGAAAATTGAAGGTGTATTAGCCCCCAAGTATCAAGCGTATAACTTGTTATGTGGTTGGTACTTCAAATTCTTGTACCGTTTTATTTAAAGCCAAGTACTGTTTGTATGCAGGCTGAAGTGAGGGTCAAAGAGGACCGGATTACTGATCTGCAAGAAACTCTGAAAACCCAACAAGCCGAAACTGACAAAGCAAGGGAGGAATTGACCAGCGCCTTGAGCATCACGGAACAGTTGAAGGAGGGCTTCAAGAAAGAGCGGGCTGATTGGGCCGCTGAAAAGGCCGCTTTAAACAAAAGGGCTGAAAACGCTGAAGCTGCCCTTAAACTGGTGGTAGATGAGCTGACCGCCGTAAAGCGGCAAGTACATTCCATGACCGCTGCTATCTTTGGTAAGCTCTTTGTGGTTTCTTTGACAACTCTGGCCTGCTTATAATGGATCCGGTTTGTGACCTCTCCTGTATTGTTGCAGGCACACGCATTGCTCACTTAGGGTCCGATGTTCGGAAGAAGCTGAAGGCTGCTTATACTTTAACTGAGCAGCTGTATACCGGAGCGCAGCGGATCATCACCACTGCATATCATAACAATCCGGCACCCACTTTAATCCAAGATACTCTGAAGAGTTTGTCAATGCTTCCCGCCCGGATTGAAGAGCTGAAGAAATCTGCTGCTCGAACCGGAGCAATTAATGCCTTGATCCGGGCAAAAGCATGGGTGCTGGATTTCGATCCTGTTGAAGCAGCCCAAGGCTATCCCAGCTTGAAGGAAGATGGCTCAGAGTTCAATGAAGAGGATTTAAGGGCGATAAACCGGGCAGTGCGCCCTCTGGCTTGTCATTAGCTGAAGAGGCAGACTTGTCGCATTATCAAGCTCAATACAATGATCAGAACAAGCGAGTAGCTGCACCGGTTCTTGAAGCGAAAAATCTGATTCCTCCAAACCGTAAGCATACTTACGCTCCTGATATTGAACCGTCTTCTCTGATCCATGAAGAGGTTGTCTTTCAAGCTTTAATGGGAATTGACTGGACCACTATTGATTTCCAGCCAATGGATAGAGGTGAAGATTCTGAAGCGGCGCAGGACGATGAGAAGGCTTGAACCGGAAGCCGGTTTAAATAGCTACTTCATTATGACCCGCCAGAAAAACAATGATCTCATTTGGGCACTACGTTGCCTTGTAATAGAATAGCCAATACTTCCGTTTTGAATATGCCTTCGTGCATAAGTACTGATGTTTTTGCTTGAAATCCTCAATTTATATTTCCTGCAATCAGAAAATCTTGAACTGCGGTGGCGGTTATACCGCCAGCCAGTTTATGATCCTTATATATATATATCATCAATGTACTTAAAACATATAACCAAATAGGCGATACAAAGTACCTGCTATTGCTGGGCATGGAGTTGGCCTAGCCAGGCTTGAAGCGGAGGTTTTATAAACCATTACTGTCAAAGGGGAGAAAAGAACTCCCATGTAAACCATGCTAGGTCATTATGAGCCCCCCTGTTACTCCATGATGTTAACAAGGAAAGGTAATCCGGGTATATTTCTCCGGATTAAAAATGAACTGAATCCGTCAACTGGACCGGTAAGAAAGTGTTGTTGGTGTAAAGGAAACACAACAAAAATTAAGAAGTAGCCAAAAAAGAAATATGGAAGCAAAGGCAATGATAAAAACCATTTGCAAAAAACATGCTATACTGAGCTGATCAGATGGTGTTCCCGTGGTCGGACAGGACCAAGCCCCCAATAGGAGTGACAATGGTTCAAGTCAGCCAGGTCCCCAAATGAAACCGTGGCATATATGCCAATCAAAAGGCGTGGCAATGGTTCGGGTTCGACCAAGCCCCCAAGTGATTTTGTGGCCTTAGGCCGATGAAGAGGCATGACTGGTTCAGACTTGACCATGTCCCCAAGTGATCTGGTGGCTTGCGCCTATCAAAAGGTGTCGCGTTGGTTCGGACACGACCAAGGCCCCAAGTGATATAAAAAGCAAATTTCAAGGGGTAAACCGGAGGCCGCTTTAAAACAGAACCACTCCATGTAACCACGCATGATATGAAAAGACAGAGACCCCGCTTTAGCTGAGGCTCCGGTTTTATTATATCAAAGATAATATATACACTGTCATAATATGTACATAGATAGAGCCGATGGCTCAGGTGTAGTAAGGCCGAAGATGAGCTATGTTCCACGGCCTGTTGGTCTCCTCCTCTGATGTGCGTGAGTCTTTATGCTCTCGAATATCAATCATATAGTACGACCCATTGTGCAGATTCTTGCTGACCACGAAAGGTCCCTCCCAAGGTGGGGATAACTTGTGCATATCCGTCTAGTCTTGGATGAGCCGAAGCACCAAATCTCCTTCTTGAAAAGTTCTGGTTCTGACCCGGCGGCTGTGATAGCGACGAAGATCTTGTCGATAAATCGCTGAGCGGGCAGCCGCTATATCGCGCTCCTCATCCAACAGATCCAAAGCGTCTTGTCGTGCTGTCTCATTGTCCGCTTCAACATAAGCTACCACACGAGGCGAATCGTGCCGGATATCACTAGGGAGAACCGCCTCCTCCCCGTAAACCATGAAAAACGGCGTGTATCCTGTGGATCGGTTGGGTTTAGTATTGATACTCCATAGCACAGATGGTAGTTCTTCAACCCAACATCCTGGCGTTCTTTGCAATGGAACCATAAGCCGGGGTTTGATGCCTCGCAAGATCTCTTGATTAGCCCGTTCTGCCTGCCCATTGGACTGGGGGTGAGCCACTGATGATACGTCAAGTCGGATGTGCTCACGTTCACAGAACTCCTTCATAGCACCCTTGGATAAATTGGTACCATTGTCAGTAATGATACTGTGTGGAAAGCCAAACCGGAAAATCAACTTTTTAGTGAACTGCACCATTGTAGCCGCATCACACTTGCTGACAGGCTCCGCTTCAACCCACTTGGTAAACTTGTCAACTGCCACCAAAAGGTGGGTTTTCTTATCCTTGGATCTTTTAAAGGGTCCGACCATATCCAGCCCCCATGTTGCAAACGACCAAGTAATTGGAATCATCCTCAATTCTTGAGCCGGTATATGATCACGCCTTGAAAATTTCTGACAGCCATCACACCGTTTAACCAAGTCCTTCGCATCAGCATGAGCTGTCAACCAGTAGAACCCGTGATGAAACGCCTTTGCCACCAGAGACTTTGAACCAGCGTGGTGACCACAATCCCCTTCATGGATTTCTCGTAGTATTTCACAGCCTTCCTCAGGAGAGACGCATCGTTGAAACGCCCCTGATACACTGCAATGATGCAATTCACCATCGATAATAGTCATAGACTTGGATCGCCGGACTATCTGTCTGGCCAGAATTTCCTCCTCTGGCAACTCTCCCCGGTTCATGTACGCAAGATAAGGAACTGTCCAATCCGGTATGACATGCAGGGCTGCCACCAATTGAGCCTCCGGGTCAGGAACAGCCAAATCCGCTTCACCCGGGAGCTTGACTGACGGGTTGTGCAACACATCAAGAAAGACATTAGGCGGGACCGGTTTACGCTGAGAACCCAGCCGGCTTAAAGCATCCGCTGCTTCATTCTTTCGACAGTCCACGTGATCAACCTGATAACCCTTGAAGTGACCCGCAATATTATCCACCTCACGACAATATGCAGCCATGAGCGGGTCCTTAGAATCCCAAGTGCCAGACACCTGTTGAGCCACGAGGTCCGAGTCACCGAAGCACTTAACCCGGCTTAAGTTCATCTCTTTAGCCATCCGGAGACCATGGAGCAAGGCTTCATACTCAGCTGCATTATTAGTACAAGGGAACATTAGGCGGAGAACATAACAAAACTTATCACCTCGTGGGGAAGTTAATACGTCTCCAGCCCCCGAGCCCTCCAATTGCCTGGATCCATCAAAATGGATAGTCCAATATGTGTGATCCGGCTTCTCCTATGGTGCTTGCAACTCCGTCCAATCATTGATGAAATCAACAAGTGCTTGGGACTTCACCGCGGTTCGAGGCACGTACTTCAATCCGTGCGGCCCAAGCTCTATAGCCCACTTGGCAATCCGGCCAGTCGCCTCCCGGTTCTGTATGATATCACCCAAGGGAGCTGAACTGACCACTGTGATAGGGTGCCCTTGGAAATACTGCTTCAACTTCCGGCTTGCCATGAAAACTCCATATACCAGCTTCTGCCAATGCGGATACCTTTGCTTGGATTCAATAAGCACCTCGCTGATATAATAAACCGGCCGCTGAACCGGATATTCCTTGCCTGCCTCCTTGCGTTCCACCATGATAGCCACGCTAACTGCACGGGCATTGGCCGCTACGTATAACAATAACGGCCCCTTGTCGACCGGAGCCGCAAGAATGGGCGGATTGGCTAATTGCCGCTTTAAGTCCTCCAACGCTTCATCAGCCGCCGGACTCCAGATGAATTGATCTGTCTTTCTCAGCATCTGGTACAAAGGGATAGCCTTCTCTCCGAGGCGGCTGATAAACCGGCTCAGTGCGGCGATTCGACCCGCCAAACACTGAACATCGTTGATACACTTCGGTTTAGCCAGGGAGGTAATAGCCGTAATCTTCTCCGGATTAGCCTCAATTCCTCTGTTGGACACAAGAAAACCCAGTAACTTGCCTGTCGGAACACCAAAGACACACTTGGCCGGGTTAAGCATCATCTTGTAAACTCGCAAGTTGTCAAAGGTTTCCTTCAAATCATCCACCAGGGATCTCCTTCGGCCTTGACTTGACTACAATATCATCCACATAGGCGTGCACATTGCGGCCGATCTGTTTATGCAGGCAATTCTGTACACACCATTGATAAGTGGCTTGGGCGCTCTTGAGCCCAAAAGGCATAGATACATAGAAGAAGGCTCCAAAGGGAGTAATAAACGCTGTCTTCTCTTGGTCCTTAACCACCATTTTGATCTGATGATATCCAGAATATGCATCCAAAAAGCGCAAACGCTCACAACCCGCCGTGGCATCAATAATCTGGTCAATGCGGGGGAGGGCAAAAGGATCCACTGGACAACCCCTGTTAAGATCCGTGTAATCCACACACATACGCCAAGTGCCGTTTTTCTTAAGAACCAGCACCGGATTAGCAAGCCACTCTGGATGGAACACCTCAATGATAAAGCCAGCTGCTAATAGCCTGGCCACTTCCTCTCCAATAGCTTTGCGCCTTTCTTCATTAAACCGGCGGAGAAATTGCTTTACCGGTTTATACTTAGGATCCACATTAAGAGTGTGCTCAGCGAGTTCCCTCGGTACACCTGGCATGTTAGAAGGCTTCCATGCAAAAATGTCCCGATTCTCACGGATGAACTCGATGAGCGCGCTTTCCTATTTAGGGTCCAAGTTGGCACTGATAGTGAACTTCTTGGATGAATCGCCGGGCATGAAGTCAACAAGCTTGGTCTCAGCCGCCAATTTGAACTTCAGATCTGAATCCTGCTCCGTGGTTGGCTTCTTCAAAGGGGTCATGTCCGCCGGATCAACATTATCCTTATAATATTTCAACTCCTCCGTGGCACAAACCGACTCTGCATAGGCCGCATCACCTTCCTCACATTCCAAAGCGATCTTACGGCTCCCATGAACCGTTATTGTCCCTTTGCAACCCGGCATCTTGAGCTGCAAGTAGATATAACAAGGCCGTGCCATGAATTTGGCATAAGCCGGCCGCCCAAACAAGGCGTGATACGGGCTCCGGATCTTCACCACCTCAAAGGTTAGTTTTTCGGATCGAGAATCATGATCGTCCCCAAAAGCCACGTCCAGGGCTATCTTACCAACAGGATATGCTGATTTGCCAGGCACCACACCATGGAACACCGTATTAGACGGTCTGAGATCTTTGTCTGTTAGCCCCATGCGGCAGAATGTCTCATAGTACAGGATGTTAATACTGCTCCCTCCATCCATGAGTACCTTGGTGAATTTATAACCTCCCACCTGAGGGTCTAGCACTAATGCCAACTGGCCCGGGTTGT